>NC_133111.1:15307091-15335096 GCF_022965805.1 Primulina eburnea
TGTATTGCGTGCCTTTGCGTTAAATACGCTCGAATATCCGTTGACGACGAAGAACGGGAGACGACTTTGGCTTGTTCTTCTTTCCCTTCGAAAAATCTCTCCTAGGTTGCTTTGTATGTGTGCTGCCGTGTGTGGTGAGGTGAACGAAGGAGAGTTTTCAGAAATAAAAATAGGTGGCCGATGGTTGTGTCTAGAGTGTAGGGTTTATTTACATATTTTATACACTAATTAACTACTAACTAGGCTTTGACCTATTAAGCCAATTAAATAAGCCATTAGTCTAATTAGGTTTTAAATAAAATATTAACAATATTTTGTTTAATTAGTCATGTGAATTTATTAGCCGGGTTTCCCAAAATGCTCGCATTTTAGTTGAAAAACCAACACCGATAAAATTTACGTTCCGGCGTATAAAATCACCTCAAAACCCTTTATTTCAAAAATACTAAAAAGCTTCAACCATATTTTAAATAATTAAAATTAATCATTTAATAAAAACATTTTACACTTTACAGCCCCCGGTCCCCGTTCCTCGTTCGTCGCTTGAATATTCCTTAAAAATACAATTTATGCATGATGACAATAAAAATCTCATTAGCATATAAACAAGTATGTCACATAATTAATTAGCGATTAAAATCAATTAATTACTCATTTTTCATATTTCTTAGATTTGCATGCAGTTGGATTACGTCGTCTTAATTTTGGACCTTACAATTCCTCCTCCCCTTAAATAAAATTTCGTCCTCGAAATTAGAATTTACCGAATAGTTCAGGATTGCGATTCTTCAAGTCCCTCTCGGTTTCCTAAGTAGCTTCCTCTTCCGGGTGATTCATCCAATTGACCTTGACCATTGGAATTACTTTGTTCCGCAATCGCTTTTCTTACCTTGCTAAGATTTGGACAGGTTTTTCCTCAGAAGTCATATTTGGCGCTAATTGAGGAGGCTCATAATTAAGCACATGTGACGGATTCGACATGTACTTCCGCAGCATTGAGATGTGGAACACATTGTGAACTCTTGCAAGCACTGGTGGCAATGCCACTCTATAAGCTAGTGTCCCAATCCTCTCCAAGATCTCGAACGGGCCTATAAATCTAGGACTAAGCTTGCCTTTCTTGCCAAAGCGCATAACACCCTTCATATGTGCTATTTTCACAAACACATGGTCGCCCACTGCAAACTCTAATTCCCTTCGTCTTTTGTCTGCATAACTCTTTTGTCGGCTTTGTGCAGTCTTCATTCTATCACGAATTTTGACTACAAGCGCAGCAGTCTCTTCAATCACATCTGGACCAATATCTCTTCTTTCCCCAACCTCGTCCCAATGAATAGGAGATCTACACTTCTTTCCATAGAGTGCCTCAAAAAGAGCCATCCCAATTGAAGATTGGAAACTATTATTAAAGGTGAACTCCACTAGAGGTAACATTGGTTCCCAACTGCCATGGAAATCAGTAATGCATGCTTGCAATAGATCTTCCAAAATCTGTATAACTCTTTCTGACTGACCATCGGTTTGAGGATGGAATGCTGTACTGAACAATAGTTTTGGTCCCCATCGCTGCATGCAGACTTTTCCAAAAAGATGACGTAAATCGTGGATCTCTGTCAGAAATAGTAGACACTGGAATCCCATGCAGACGAAACTATCTCCCGAATATATAACTCTGCATACTGAATCATGGTGAATTTCGTCTTAATAGGTAGAAAATGCGCTGATTTCGTAAGACGATCCACAATCACCCAAATGGCATTCGATCCTTTGACGGTTTTTGTCAATCCCACTACGAAGTCCATAGTGATATTCCCCCATTTCCACTCGGGAATAGGGAAAGGCTTCAATTTTCCCGCTGATCTCAGATGCTCTGTTTTGACTTGCTGACAAGTCAAACACTCGGATGCATATCTCAGAATGTCCTTCTTCATGCCTGGCCACCAATATAACAACTGCAAATCTCTATACATCTTTGTACTGCCCGGATGAATGGAGTATGGTGAGTCATGGGCTTCCTTCATAATAAGATCTCTCAAAGAATCGTTACTAGGAATCCATAGACGGTCTCGATAACGGACTAAACCATCCACTACTGAATATAAACTCCGGCCCTTGGCCTCATCTCTTGCTCTCCAGTTTTGCAACTTCTCATCAGTAGACTATCCATCACGAATTCTGTCTCTCAAAGTCGACTGCATTGATAATGTGGCAAGATTAGGGGCCTCGCCCCTAGCATACACTGTAATCTCAAACCGCTGTCTCGAACTGCAACGGTCTTTGGAGTGATAAATGAGTGATAACTGCTGCTTTTGTACTCAACGCATCTGCCACTACATTAGCTTTCCCCGGATGGTAGCTAATGTCACAATAATAGTCCTTTACCAATTCAAGCCATCTGTGCTGTCTCATATTCAACTCTTTTTGGGTGAAAAGTATTTCAAACGTTTATGATCGGTGAATATTTTGCATTATTCCTCATAAAGGTAGTGTCTCAAAATTTTTAGTGCAAAGACTACTGCTGCAAGCTCAAGATCATGAGTAGGGTAGTTCTTTTCATGAATTTTCAACTGTCTTGACGAATAGGCGATAACTCGGTCGTTTTGCATCAGAACTGCGCCCAAACCAAGTTTAGAAGCGTCGGTAAAAAGAACATACTCCCCTTGCCCCGATGGCATAGATCACACTGGTGCGGATACCAAGGCTTGCGTCAACTTGTCAAAACTGTCTTGACACTCGGGTTCTCAAATAAACTTTGCATTTTTCTTTGTCAAGGCGGTCATAGGTACCGCTATAGATGAGAACCCCTGAATAAACTTGCAGTAATAGCCAGCTAGTCCAAAGAAACTCCGAATCTCGGTGACACTTTTCGGTACTAGCCACTCTTTCACTGCTTCCACTTTGCTTGGATCGACTTCCACTCCACTACTGGAAATGATGTGGCGTAAGAATGCCACTCTATCAAGCCAAAACTCGCACTTACTGAACTTTGCATAGAGTTTTCTATCTTGCAGTACTTGTAGTGTTGTCCTCAGATGGCGACTATGCTCCTCTATGCTCTTGGAATAGATCAATATGTCATTAATGAAGACAATAATAAACTGATCCAGATACGGCTGAAATACGCGATTCATGAGATCCATGAAGATCGCTGGCGCATTGGTCAACCCGAATGGCATGACCATAAACTCATAGTGCCCATATCTTTTGCGAAACGCTGTCATGTGAACATCAGACTCTTTGACTTTCAATTGATGGTATCCAGATTGCAGATAAATCTTAGAAAATATCAATGCTCCTTGTAACTGATCAAATAAATCTTCGATTCTAGGTAGTGGATACTTATTTTTGATGGTAACAATACCGGAGCGCCCCATGGAGAGTTACTATGACGAATGAAACCCTTGTCTAGAAATTCTTGAATTTGATCTTTCAATTATTTCATTTCGGCAGGTGCTAGACGATATGGTGCTTTGTTATAGGAACAGTGCCCAGCATAAGATCAATAGAGAATTCCACTTCACGATCGGGGGGAATGCCAGAAACGTCCTCGGGAAAGACGCTAGGAAAATCTCTCACAACATCAACATCTTCTAACTTCTGACTGGTAGATGCATGTGTAGTAGTGACACATGCTAGATAAGCTTGACATCCACGCATAATAAGCTTCCTCGCACATAGACAAGAGATGTTGGGCGGAATTTGCTTGTTTCTCACCGCCTCAAAGACAAAAGATTTTCCACTAGGTGGCCTAATAGTTACTGATCGCTGAGGAAAATCAATTGAAGCTCCATTCACTGATAACCAATCCATCCCAAGTATACTATCGAATTCGGGCATAGGAAGGACAATAAGATCTGCCCGGACAACATCTTTGAGTAAACGAAGTTCCAGATTCTTAACAATCTTAGTCGTGAGCATCTGGTCACCAGAAGGGATAGTAACTTTGAAACCCAAACCCATATCTTGAGGAGTAATTTTCAGTCTTTTGATGAAGGTTTCAGATATGAATGAATGTGTAGCTCCTGAATCTAGCAAGGAATAGGTAGCTACACCTAGAATGATGATCCTCCCTGCGGCGAAGATGTCATTTAAATCTTTTTGCGTTGAATCTCAAGGATTTACTATCATTAATTCCCAAGGTTATATGAAAATTTCGTGTTGAACTTAAACATTCCTTGAAACAAATTGCACTTTAGTCCCTCAATTTTTTGAAGTTTGCATTATTGACCCCAAATTTCGAATAATTGCAATTAAGTCATTATACTATTTCGTAATTATGTTTTAGTCATTTATGTTTCGAGAATTGTACTTTTGATCATTAAGAATTCAGAAATTGCACTTAGGTCCCTTATATTTCGAAATATTGGAATTTGGTCCCTTAAATTATCAAATTTGGATGTTAACCTCTCCAACAATTCGAAATCCATCCTAAACCCATTAATTCTGATTTCCTTTAATTTTGGCCCTAAAAATTTTTGTTTGGAATCATTTCATCGTTCACATAAAACAAGGCGCAAGATTCAAATCATTTTCCATGGTTTCTAACATCATAAATTAAGTCCAACTAAGTAGAACATGCAACCTAATTTTTCACTAGGTTGAATCTTGATTCCCAATCAATTCTAATAACCAATTTAACACTTCATGCAATAATAAGCAATATAAAAATGTTAATGACTAGGTTACCCGTGATTAGTGTAGTGTCTGCCTCTTCCTCAGCTTCCTCGGCATTCATAACATAAGCTCGTGCCGTAGTAGCTTCTTTCCTCTTTCGGCAATCAATAGCTTTGTGACCAGCCTCCTTGCAGTAGAAACAATTAAATGATCCCAACTCGCATTTGCCAAGATGTATACGGTTGCACTCTTTGCATGGTTGCCTTTCAGCAGGCTTTGGTGCTCCAGGATTTTGTGGCTTTGGTGGAGCTGGCTTCTTGACTGGACCTTGGGGCTTTTGAGGCCCTTGAGGCCTAGGAGGACCCGTATATGGCTTCTTATTCGGCTGGTTGTTATTCTGGTAGTGCTGCCTCTTGCGCTGAATCTCAAAATCAATGTCCTTCAAGGACTGCTCACCATGATATGCATAAGTAACTGCCATAGCATAATTCCCCGAATGCATCATCATAACTTTATCCCGAATGGTAGGTCGTAGGCCATCCATGAAATGCCTAAGCTTTTCTTCCGCATCCCCAAGAATAAGGGGTACAAAGTGGCAACCCCTATCGAATTTCTTCACAAAATCAGCAACAGATATGTCTCCCTGACGGAGAGTCATAAATTCCCTCTTTATATGGCTTCTGACATCAGCAGTAAAGTATTTCTCATAGAATTTTGTCTTGAACTGTGCCCAAGTGAGTGTAGCAAGGTCAACACCATGCTCGGCTCCTTCCCACCATAAAGAAGCGTCGTCCCTAAGCAGATAAGTAGTACACCTCACACGGTCGGCGTCTCCCATGTCCAGATAGCGAAAATATACCTCGAGTGAACGGATCCAACTCTCAGCAGCAAATGGATCGGTGGTGCCAGAAAATTCCTTCGGCCCTAGCCTCCGGAAATGCTCATAGATATCCTGTTGTGGCCTAGGTGGCTGCTGTAGCTGCTGCTGCCGCATCTGCTGTAACTGCAACTGTAACAACTGCTGTTGTAACTGCTGCTGCTGTAATTGTTGCTCGAAGAGACGAGCCATACCCTCTAATGCACGAGTAGCAGGATCCTCTAGAGGAGGTGGTGGTGGTGGTGGTGCATTTCTTTGACTATTCCCTCGATGATTAACACTGTTCTCTTCCTGATTCTCGATAACGACTGCACGTCTATTAGGCATTTTATCTGAACGTTTTCCAAATTCTAATGTAACCAACATGCAGTTAAATCTAAGTTCTCTAATCATGTAACATGTCCTAATTCATTTTAGCAATTTAAGCATGCAAAGCATAAATACTCAAAAAGCTAATAAACACGTATCATAAACATAATATTCTTATCGTCATGCAGGTAACAACATATTAAATCACATAAAGCATGTAAAACTTACAACTTTGAGACTTGACGACTGATCTTCCCAGCACTGATGGTGGCACAACCCTTTACAGGAACTTTCTCTGATACCAACTGAAACGTCTACCCTTTTTATTGCTTTAAAATTACTAGAAATTTTTTATTTTTTTTCTAAAATTTTCGGCTTTCACTAAAATAAATCATCAACCAACTAGAATTTTAAAAATCAAGTGAAATAGTTATAAAACTGAAATCGTCTTCTGTTTACCAAACCTAAAAAGCAATAAATTGAAAGTAAAGCCCATACTAAACCTCTCAAAAATCTCTCAAAACATAAATAAATAGTCTTAAAAATCTTTATCTTAAATCAGTAATCATAAAACATAATGCGGAAAATTGTAGCGCTGGTCCTCAGGTTGTGTGCACCGACAGTCCAGTAGGATCATCCGTCAAGGCCTCCCTCAACCTCACCTGCATCCTTCACACCTAGTGAGTCTAAAAATTCAACACACCATAATCTTGATAACAAGTAATACGTAATACAGTCAACATATAACAGTGAAAAATACTTGTACTTAAAATATCGTTTTCATGAAGATGCATAAACTTAAGCATAAACATTTTCATGACATGCATAACATAAAACTTAACCTTTTTTTCCTTATCATGACCTAAAAACATTTTAACATGTTCATAAACATTTTTCTTTTCCTTTTCTTTTTCTATAATAGCCTAGCCCGGTGTACGGTACGGTTTAAGTTTTCGTATGGTTATGGATTAATTGATTAAGTTTAAGTTTGAGTTTGATTTAGATGTTAAGAGTTGTGTTTATGGGTTATAGTATGGTTGGTTATTGTTTTGTGGCTTTGTTGACGTTCATTGATGGTAGTTGTATTGTATCAGTGTTTCGGTTCGATTTTAGTTGCATTAGATTTTGTCTTGGCCGAGAGGGGACCGCACCCGCGCTCCAGGTAGTCACCGCACCCGCGGTCTCATGCTTCAGAATTTGGTGTTTTTCCCGCAGCCTTACCGCACCCGCGGTGTTAAGGTGACCGCACCCGCGGTGTAAGCAGCGCACCCGCGGTAATGTTAGGACCGCACCAGCGGTCGTCAATTCCAGATTTTTGGATGGGAGGCCGTGAGCTTAGTGCACCCGCGGTAAGGATTGGAGCGCACCCGCGGTCGCGCACAGCAAAAGCGTGTTTCGAGATTTTAAGTGATATATTGGATGAGTTGGCTTCATTTCCATCACTTCTTTCCCCTCTTTTTCGATATTTCTCTCCTTGGAGCTAGGGTTTCCTCATTTTCTTTGAATTCCTACCGTTGATTCTTGGATCTTGGGGGATTATTGAGTTGAGATCGAAGTTCTTCTTGGTTCTAGGAAGCTAAGGTAAGCTTTTGGTGTTGTTTATTCTTGGTTTTGGGGTGAGAGATGATATGGGTTTGTTGATTGTGTTTGTTTTATGGATTAATTGACTTGGGTTTTTTATTATTGAGATGTTGATGGTGTTATTCATGGTTTATTGTTGTAGGATTTGTTCCAAGAGTATAGAATCAATAGATTTCAATTGTAGTAAGTGGAATCTCATTTATTGTGCTCACATGATACTATATGTATTGTTTTTCAATGGTTTTAATGTGTTATTCCCTTCATTCGATTCATGTTTATGTATTGATACATTTGTTATGTATATTGTAGGCATTTTATGTCTCAATTATTGAAAAGGTAATACAAGAGAAAAGAGTTTGCAAAGTGTTTAATGCTGAGTTTTATACTCATTTCAGTTTATTCATGTGATGCAGATCAGAGCGACGGACCAGGACGTTGATTGTGGGCCGGAGTCATATGCATATAGAGAAGGAAGGAAGAAGATATTTTGTTGGCATTTTGGGCATGATCATAGGAATGATATTTTGTCTTTTTGTCATATCATTTGATTGATCATGTATATACTCTTGATTGAAAATGTTTTATGGAAATGTATTTTGAATCCTTCCTACCTTCAAGAAAAATTTTAAATTCCGCTGTATTTTATTAAATTGGGTCGAGGTGTCACATTTTCCTTTTCCTTTGTGGAATTCAGATCGTTAATTGTGACTTTCCTGATCATGAACATAAATCGATGGATCCATCTACATGTAACCATAGTACTGGGCGGCTGGGGACACCATCAACACTCTCACCGGTCAACTGGGCCCTGTCCTATCATTTTTCAAATAGAAATACGATCGTCGGGGCCTCCTCTGGGGCCTTTTCCCCTCACGATATTCTCATTCTGACCATTACCACAAAACTGTTACCACATAACTGTCACCACATAATCGTAATGATGGAAACACGCTCGTCGGGCTCCCACTGGACCATAACCCTCACGACGTCGCCAACATTAATGAATTAGTCACAATTACATCACTTCATTCAACGTTTACATTCTCATTACTTTATAAAAATCATGAATAACATAACATTTTTTGTTTTTGAAACCAAGCATGCAACACGTCTTTTAAATGTCTTTTTAAATCAAAAAATTTCCTTAGACATTTAAAAATCATAATTTAATCATGAACATTTCATAAAAATTTAAAAATAATCATAATATCATAAAAATAGAATTTAGAGCACTGTCATGGCGTTTACTAATTTTTAGGTGTAAAAATACCGTTTTACCCCTAGACGTAAAATTTCTCGAATTTTACTTTTTCTTGAATTCATTGACTCTAACATGACCCAAATAATTATTTAAGCCTAAATTAATTTTTTCATAATTTTATTTATCTTAAATATTAAACTTTTTCAGTTATCTATAATTAATTGTTTTGACGGTGTTTTAATCCCGAAAAATCCCAAACTTTATTATAAAATTCCTAAACTTTAAACTTAGACTTAAAATAATTATTTCAGCTCAAACCGAATTTTTCATAATTTTATAAAGCATAAAACTAGGTGTTTCAATTAATTCGTTAATTAGCGTTTCGCGGGCGATTAAATCCCGAATAAATACAAATCTCATTATTTTGATCCCAAATTTTAAACATTACATTTTTAAGATTTATTCTACACTTCCAAGTCTTGAGCCACCCCTGTGGACCCATGAATTCGATTTTAGCTTTATTATTTTCGTTTTTGACCCCTTATCAAATACACCGAGCCATCTCCTAATTTACCCGAGCCACGCCCAAGCCACCTTGAGCCAAAACCTAGCCAACCCACCTAGGGACCCTCCTGATCAAGCCCAACCCGAATTACCATCCCTGGACCGCTAAAAATCTTCCTGAACAGAAGTCCCATTTTCATGTTTGTGTGCGTGTAGGGTGCTCTTTATGTATTGGGTTCCCTAGTTGCCTAGGACTCTACCAGCCATCTAACCACAGACCACCCATGACCCTAACCTTCCTTTGACCAAGCCCAGACCAATCCAAGCCCCTAAACCCAAGCTCTGAACTCATGAAGCTTTGACAGCAACCTCCCGCTACACCTTGCTGCCATTGCACCTTCCTTACGTTTTCTGATGCTAGGCCTCTACCCTTCGAGCCACCTCGAACCAGCCCATCAAGCACCCTTCTAGGACCCTAAGGACCTAACCTAGCCCAGCCCAGACCCCCTAGCCGAGCCCCACTCTTCTCTGCACCACAACAACAACCTGCGCTTTTCCTTATTCTTCTCGGGTGGGAATCCTAGCTTGATAGGACTCCTCCCCAGCCCTCCTGACTCGAATCCTAGCCTGACTAGAACTCTCAACCTGACCCATGGAACCCCTTGGCCGTGCCTGGTCCCAGCCAAGACCGTGCCATCCTCTCCCTTAAGAAACCCGATCCCTCAAACTTTTGACAGCAAGTTTACGGTTTCTTCTTGTTCTTGTTTCTTTCTTTATTTGTTTCAGTCGAGTGTTGGGTGGTGTGTGATACTCTGAAACCTGTAAAAACCTTAATTGAACTTACCCGAATCATGGCAGCCTCTTAACTGGCAGCCTCTTAACTAAACTATAAACATGTTATTGGATTAAAAAAATTCGAGTTCATCATGTACACATGCAATACACCGAAATTTTCTGAATATTTTTCTATGAACTTCATGCATAAAATCATTCAAACAATACTATGATATGATGGATGAGAAAAGGAGATATATGGCGTGGCTTTGCGTTAAATACGCTCGAATATCAGTTGACGACGAAGAACGGGAGACGAATTTGGCTTGTTCTTGCTTGCCCTTCGAAAAATCTCTCCTAGGTTGCTTTGTATTCTGCCGTGTGTGGTGAGGTGATCGAAGGAGAGTTTTCAAAAAATAAAAATAGGTGGCCGATAGTTGTGTCTAGAGTGTAGGGTTTATTTACATATTTTATACACTAATTAACTACTAACTAAGCTTTGGCCTATTAAGCCAATTAAATAAGCCCATTAGTCTATTTAGGTTTTAAATAAAATATTAACAATGTTTTGTTTAATTAATCATGTGAATTTATTAGCCGGGTTGCCCAAAAAGCTCGAATTTTAGTTGAAAAACCAACACCGATAAAATTTACGTTCCGGCGTATAAAATCACCTCAAAACCCCCTTTATTTCAAAAATACTAAAAAGCTTCAACCATATTTTAAATAATTAAAAATAATCATTTAATAAAAAAATTTTACACTTTTCAGCCCCCGGTCCCCGTTCCTCGATCGTCGCTTGAATATTCCTTAAAAATACAATTTATGCATGATTACAATAAAAATCTCATTAGCATATAAACAAGTATGTCACATAATTAATTAGCCATTAAAATCAATTAATTACTCATTTTTCATATTTCTTAGATTTGAATGCAGTTGGATTACGTCGTCTTAATTTTGGACCTTACAATTCCTCCTCCCCTTACATAAAATTTCGTCCTCGAAATTAGAATTTACGGAATAGTTCAGGATAGCGAGTCTTCAAGTCCCTCTCGGTTTCCTAAGTAGCTTCCTCTTCCGGGTGATTTATCCACTTGACCTTGACCATTGGAATTACCTTGTTCCGCAATCGCCTTTCTTGCCTTGCTAAGATTTTGACAGGTCTTTCCTCATAGGTCATATTTGGCGCTAATTGAAGAGGCTCATAATTAAGCACATGTGACGGATTCGACATGTACTTCCGCAGCATTGAGATGTGGAACACATTGTGAACTCTTGCAAGCACTGGTGGCAATGCCACTCTATAAGCTAGTGTCCCAATCCTCTCCAAGATCTCGAACGGGCCTATAAATCTAGGACTAAGCTTGCCTTTCTTGAAAAAGCGCATAACACCCTTCATAGGTGCTATTTTCACAAACACATGGTCGCCCACTGCAAACTCTAAGTCCCTTCGTCTTTTGTCTGCATAACTCTTTTGTCGGCTTTGTGCAGTCTTCATTCTATCACAAATTTTGACTACAAGCGCGGCAGTCTCTTCAATCATATCTGGGCCAATATCTCTTCTTTCCCCAATCTCGTCCCCATGAATAGGAGATCTACACTTCTTTTCATAGAGTGCCTCAAAAGGAGCCATCCCAATTGAAGATTGGAAACTATTATTGCAGGTGAACTCCACTAGAGGTAACTTTGGTTCCTAACTGCCTTGGAAATCGATAACGCATGCTCGCAGTAGATCTTGCAAAATCTGTATAACTCTTTCTGACTGACTATCAGTTTGAGGATGGAATGATGTACTGAACAATAATTTGGTCCCCATCGCTGCATGCATACTTTTCCAAAAGATGACATAAATTGTGGATCTCTGTCAAAAACAATAGACACTGGAATCCCATGCAGACGAACTATCTCTCGAATATATAACTCTGCATACTGAATCATGGTGAATGTCGTCTTAATAGGTAGAAAATGCGTTTCGTAAGACGATCCACAATCACCCAAATGACATTCAATCCTTTGACGGTTTTTTGCAATCCCACTACGAAGTCCATAGCGATATTCTCCCATTTCCTCTGGGGAATAGGGAGTGGCTTCAATTTTACCGCTGGTCTCTGATGCTCTGCTTTGACTCGCTGACAAGTCAAACACTCGGATACATATCTCAGAATGTCCTCTTCATGCCTGGCCACCAATATAACAACTGCAAATCTTTATACATCTTTGTACTGCCCGAATGAATGTAGTATGGTGAGTCATGAGCTTCCTTCATAATAAGATCTCTCAAAGAATCGTTACTAGGAACCATAGACGGTCTCGATAACAGACTAAACCATCCACTACTGAATATAAACTCTGGCCCTTGGCCTCATCTCTTGCTCTCCACTTTCGCAACTTCTCATCAGTAGACTATCCATAACAAATTCTGTCTCTCAAAGTCGAATGCACTGATAATGTGGCAAGATTAGGGGCCTCGCCCCTAGCATACACTGTAAGCTCAAACCGCTGTATCTCGGACTGCAAAGGTCTTTGGAGTGATAAATGAGTGATAATTGCTGCTTTCCTACTCAACGCATCTGCCACCACATTAGCTTTCTCCCCGTATGTTAGCTAATGTCACAATCATAGTCCTTTACCAATTCAAGCCATCTGCGCTGTCTCATATTCCACTCCTTTTGGGTGAAGAAGTATTTCAAACTTTTATAATCGGTGAATGTTTTGCATTATTCCCCATAAAGGTAGTGTCTCCAAATTTTTAGTGCAAAGACTACTGCTGCAAGCTCAAGATCATGAGTAGGGTAGTTCTTTTCATGAATTTTCACCTGTATTGACGCATAGGCGATAACTCGATCGTTTTGCATCAAAACTGCGCCCAAACCAAGTTTAGAAGCGTCGGTATGAAGAACATACTCCACTTGCCCCGATGGCATAGATAACACTGGTGCATATATCAAGGCTTGCTCCAACTTGTCAAAACTGTCTTGACACTCGGTCCTCAAATAAACTTTTCATTTTTCTTTGTCAAGACGGTCATAGGTACCGCTATAGATGAGAACCCCTGAATAAACTTGCAGTAATAGCCAGCTAGTCCCAAGAAACTGCGAATCTGGGTGACACTTTTCGGTACTGGCTACTTTTTCACTGCTTCCACTTTGCTTGGATCGACTTCCACTCCACTACTGGAAATGATGTGGCCTAAGAATGCCACTCTATCGAGCCAACACTCGTACTTACTGAACTTTGCATAGAATTTTCTATCTTGCAGTACTTGTAGTGCTATCCTCAGATGGCGACTATGCTCCTCTATGCTCTTGGAATAGATCAATATGTCATCAATGAAGACAATAATAAACTGATCCAGATACAGCTGAAATACGCGATTCATGAGATCCATGAAGATCGCTGGCGCATTGGTCAATCCGAATGGCATGACCATAAACTCATAGTGCCCATATCTTGTGCGAAACGTTGTCTTGTGAACATCAGACTCTTTGACTTTCAATTGATGGTATCCATATCACTGATCAATCTTAGAAAATATCGATGCTCCTTGTAACTGATCAAATAATCTTCCATTCTAGGTAGTGGATACTTATTTTTTATGGTAACCCGATTAAGCTAACGATAATCAATACAAAGACGCATGCTACCATCTTTCTTTTTCACAAACAATACCGGAGCGCCCCATACAGAGTAACTAGGGCGACTGAAATCCTTTTCTAGCAATTCTTGAATTTGATCTTTCAATTCTTTCATTTCGGCATGTGCTAGACGATATGGTGCTTTTGATATAGGAACAGTGCTCAGCATAAGATCAATATAGATTCCACTTCACGATCGGGCGGAATGCCAGAAACGTCCTCGGGAAAGACACTAGGAAAATCTCTCAGAACATCAACATCTTCTAACTTCTGACTGGTAGATGCATGTGTAGTAGTGACACATGCTAGATAAGCTTGGCATCCACTGCTTAATAATCCTCCTCGCACAGACAAGAGATGATGTGCGGCATTTGCTTGTTTCTTGCCGCCTCAAAGACAAGATTTACCACTAGGTGGCCTATTAGATACTGATCGCTGACGAAAATCAATCGAAGCTCCATTCGCTGATAACCAATCCATCCCAAGTATAATATCGAATTCGGGCATAGGAAGGACAATAAGATATGCCCGAACAACATCTTTGAGTAAACGAAGCTCCAGATTCTTAACAATCTTAGTCGTGAGCATCTGATCACCAGAAGGGATAGTAACTTTGAAACCCAAACCCATATCTTGAGGAGTAATTAACAGTCTTTTGATGAAGGTTTCAGATATGAATGAATGTGTAGCTCCTGAATCTAGCAAGGCATAGTTAGCTACACCTAGAATGATGATCCTCCCTGCGGTGAAGATGTAATTTAAATCTTTTCGCGTTGAATCTCAAGGATTTACTATCATTAAATCTCAAGGTTATATGAAAATTTCGTGTTGAGCTTAAACATTCCTTGAAACAAATTGCACTTTAGTCCCTCAATTTTTTGAAATTTGCATTATTGACCCCAAATTTTGAATAATTGCAATTAAGTCCTTATAATATTTCAAAATTATGTTTTAGTCCTTTATGTTTCGAGAATTGCACTTTTGATCATTAAGAATTCAGAAATTGCACTTAGGTCCCTTATATTTCGAAATATTGGAATTTGGTCTCTTAAATTATCGAAATTGGATGTTAACCCCTCCAACAATTCGAAATCCTTCCTAAACCCCTTAATTCTGATTTCCTTTAATTTTGGCCCTAAATCCTTTTATTTTGAATCATTTCATCCTTCACATAAAATAAGGCGCAAAATTCAAATCATTTTCCATGGTTTCTAACATCATAAATTAAGTTCAACTAAGTAGAACATGCAACCTAATTTTTCACTAGGTTGAATCTTGATTCCCAATCAATTCTAATAACCAATTTAACACTTCATGCAATAATAAGCAATATAAAAATGTTAATGACTAGGTTACCCGTGATTAGTGTAGTGTCTGCCTCTTCCTCAGCTTCCTCGGCATTCATAACATAAGCTCGTGCCGTAGTAGCTTCTTTCCTCTTTGGGCAATCAATAGCTTTGTGACCAGCCTCCTTGCAGTAGAAACAATTAAATGATCCCAACTCGCATTTGCCAAGATGTATACGGTTGCACTCTTTGCATGGTTGCCTTTCAGCAGGCTTTGGTGCTCCAGGATTTTGTGGCTTTGGTGGAGCTGGCTTCTTGACTGGATCTTGACGCTTTTGAGGCCCTTGAGGTGTATGAGGACCCAGTATATGGCTTCTTATTCGGCTGATTGTTATTCTGGTAGTGCTGCCTCTTGCGCTGAATCTCGAAATCAATGTCCTTCAAGGACTGCTCAGCGTGATATGCATAAGTAACTTCCATAGCATAATTCCCCGGACGCATCATCATAACTTTATCCCGAATGGTAGGTCGTAGGCCATCCTTGAAATGCCTAAGCTTTTCTTCCGCATCCCCAGCAATAAAAGGTACAAAGTGGCAACTCCTATCAAATTTCTTCACAAAATCAGCAACAGATATGTCTCCCTGACGGAGAGTCATAAATTCCCTCTTTATACGGCTTCTGACATCAGCAGTAAAGTATTTCTCGTAGAATTTTGTCTTGAACTATGCCCAAGTGAGTGTAGCAAGGTCAACACCATGCTCGTCTCCTTCCCACCATAAAGAAGCGTCGTCCCTAAGCAGATAAGTAGTACACCTCACACAGTCGGTGTCTTCCAAGTCCAGATAGCGAAAATGTACCTCGAGTAAATGGATCCAACTCTCAGCAGCAAATGGATCGGTGGTGCCAGAAAATTCCTTCGGACCTAGCCTCCGAAACTGCTCATAGATATCCTGTTGTGGCCTAGGTGGCTGCTGTAGCTGCTGCTGCTGCATCCACTGTAACTGCAACTGTAACTGCTGCTGCTGTAATTGTTGCTCGAAGAGACAAGCCATACCCTCTAATGCACGAGTAGCAGGATCCTCTGGAGGAGGAGGTGGTGGTGGTGCATTCCTTTGACTATTCCCTCGGCGATTAACATTGTTCTCTTCCTGATTCTCGATAACGGGTGCACGTCTAGGAGGCATTTTATCTGAACGTTTTCCAAATTCTAACGTAACCAACATGCAGTTAAATCTAAGTTCTCTAATCATGTGACATGTCCTAATTCATTTTAGCAATTTAAACATGCAAAGCATAAATACTCAAAAAGCTAATAAACACGTATCATAAACATAATATTCTTATCGTCATGCAGGTAACAACATATTAAATCACATAAAGCATATAAAACTTACAACTTTGAGGCTTGACGACTGATCTTTCCGGCGCTGATGGTGGCACAACCCTTTACAGGACCTTTGCTCTGATACCAACTGAAACGTCTGCCCTTTTTATTGCTTTAAAAGTACTAGAAATTTTAATTTTCTTTTTCTAAAATTTTCGGCTTTCACTAAAATATTTTTTTAAAATATTTTGCTCCTTAAAATAAATCATCAACCAACTAGCATTTTAAACATCAAGTGAAATAGTCATAAAACTGAAATCGTCTTCTGTTTACCAAAACTAAAAAGCAATATATTGAAAAGTAAAGCCCATACAAAACCTCTCAAAAATCTCTCAAAAGCATATATAAATAGTCTTAAAAATCTTTATCTTAAATCAGTAATCATAAAACATAGTGCGGAAAATAGTAGCGCTGGTCCTCGAGTTGTGTGCACCGACAGTCCAGTAGGATCATCCGTCAAGGCTCCCTCAACCTCACCTGCATCCATCACACCTAGTGAGTCTAAAGACTCAACACACCATAATCCTGGTAATAAGTAATACGTAATACAGTCAACATATAACAGTGAAAAATAATTGTACTTCAAATATCGTTTTCATGAAGATGCATAAACTTAAGCATAAACATTTTCATGAAATGCATAACATAAACCTTAACCTTTTTTTTTCCTTATCATGACATAAAAACTTTTTAACATGATCATAAACATTTTTCTTTTTCCTTTTCCTTTTCCTTTGTTGAATTCAGATCGTTAATTGTGACTTTCCTGATCATGATCATAAATCGATGCATCCATCAACATGTAACCACAGTACTGGGCAGCAGGGGACACCAGCAATACTCTCACTAGTCAACTAAGCCCTGGCCTATCATTTTTCGAATAGAAATACGATCGTCGGGGCTCCCTCTGGGGCTTTTTTTTTCCATAAATGGGCTTCCTCTGGGGCCTTTTCCCCTCATGATATTCCGATTCTTACCGTTGCCACATAACCGTTACCACATAATCGTAATAATGGAAACACAATCGTCAGGCTCCCACTGGACCATAACCCTCACGACGTCGCCAACATTAATGAATTAGTCACAATTACTTCACTTCCTTCAACATTTACATTCTCATTACTTTATAAAAATCATGCATAACATAACATTTTTCGTTTTTGAAACCAAGAATGCAACACGTCTTTTAAATGTCTTTTTAAATCATAAAAATTCCTTAGACATTTAAAAATCATAATTTAATCATGAACATTTCATAAAAATTTAAAAATAATCATAATATCATAAAAATAACATTTAGAGCACTGACATGACGTTTTCTAATTTTTAGGTGTAAAAAAACCATTTTACCCCTAGATGTAAAATTCCTCGAATTTTACTTTTTCTAGAATTCATTTACTCTAACATGATCCAAATAATTATATAAGCCTAAATTAATTTTTCCATAATTTTATTTATCTAAAATATTAAACTTTTTCATTTATCTTTAATTAATTGTTTTGACGGTGTTTTAATCCCGAAAAATCCAAAACTTTATTATAAAATTCATAAACTTTAAACTTTGACTTATAATAATTATTTAAGCTTAAACATAATTTTTCATAATTTTATAAAGCTTAAACTAGGCGTTTCAATTAATTCGTTAATTAGCGTTTCACGCGGCGACTAAATCCCGAATAAACCCAAAACTCATTATTTTGATCCCAAATTTTAAACATATCATTTTTAAGATTTATTCTACCCTTACAAGTCATGAGCCACCCCCGTGGACCCATGGATTTGATTTTAGCTTTATTATTTTCGTTTTTGACACCTTATCAAACACACCGAGCCATCTCCTAATTTACCCGAGCCACGCTCGAGGCACCTTGAGCCAAAACCTAGCCAACCCACCTAGGGACCCTCTTGACCAAGCCCAGCCTGAAATACCATCCCTAGACCGCTCAAAATCCTCCTGAACAGAAGGCCCATTTGCATGTGTGTGTGCGTGTAGGGTGCTCTTTATATATTGGGTTCCCTAGTTGCCTAGGACTCTAGCAGAGCATTGGGTTAATCTAGCTACCCTCACATGGAATCAGTTCAAGGATATGTTCTATGGCAAGTATTTCACTACAGACGTCAAGGGAGGTCTGACTAGAGAGTCTAGGAGTCCCTGACAGGGGGACACGTGTGTTGTTGAGTTCATCAGAAAGTTTGATACAGGTTTCAACTTCGTGCCTCTCATTGCTAGAGATGCTGCCGAGAAATTGAAGCATTTTATGGATGGCCTCAGACCCACTATTCGTAGGGATGTGATACTGATGAGGCCGACAGATTACGAGGTTGCTACTGCTTGCGCCTATCAGGCTGAGAAATCTTTGAGAGACATTGACTTAAAGTTGCAGCGCAAGAGATAGCAGACTTAGCAGAGTTTTCAGCTCAATAACAAGCACTTTTCAGGACCTCATAGGGCTCCACGGCAACAGAGGCCCCTAGTCAATTCAAGAATCCGGGGAAGCAGAAGCCACCGCAGAATTCATGATACGTCTACTAATTAAATTCTACTAAATTTTTTTAAAAAAAGCGGGCCGAAATGTAAACATATATACCCAATTATCAAATAAAATAATATCAATTTAAGAAATCTCCTAGTCTACTGTTCAAATGAAAAAAAGAACATGGTACTAAAAATCTGTCAAATCAACAACGTATTAAAAACTTTTAATCATTTAAAATAATGTTTAAACCCCTGACTCAAGATCATAATATGCGAAAAAAAAGCAAGGTCCTCGGATTATCCAAAGCACCACAGTCCCAATCCACTTAGTCCTCAGCACCTTCAGTCTCCTTATCAACAAACTGCTCACATGCATTAATCACACCAAGTGAGTCTGAAGACTCTACACATCTGAACCGTAATAACAAGTACATATACATATCATGCAACAGTGAAAAGTACTGTGATCAAAATAAATTTCATGATCTTTAAAAAATAAACATGAACGTAAACATGTCGAATCATATAAAACTGTGACATATCATAAAATCATATACGTATTCATTTCTCCTTATTGAATTCAGATCATTAGTTGTGACTTTCGTACCAGCTCTAAGTCGATGAATCCATCTACGTATAACCGCGGTATTCGACGACGGGGCCATCAGCGACAGTTTTACCCATCCACTGAGCGTTGGCCTTACATGATCGTGTTTTTATTAGTCACAACAAACTCACCTCCTCCAAAAACATGTCATCCGTGTTCAATACTTGTAAAATTCATGCATATACCTACGTTTTCTTAAAATCAAGCATCCACCGTATTTTACAGCATTTTCATAAAAATTCACATTCATAATTAACATATACATATTAAACATGAGTTTCATTATCAGGGTGCCGCCAGGACTGCTAACTTGACCCGGTTGCAAAATGACCATTTTGGCCCTGAAAACCCTAATTGACCATTTTACCACCGGATCATAAATCTCGACCCAAAGCCAATCAAACTTATCAAAATACCTCAAAACATAATTTTAGTCGTTTCTTAGATGTAAACTCAAGCCCACACATTAAATTCTATAATTTGTTTTAAAACTTGGACCGAGGTCCCGGTTTTAACCCAAATTTACTCGAAACTCAACCAAATATTTCCAAACTTAAACCATGACTTAACCACACATGACCAGCCCTTAAATCATATATTTCAGACCAACTAAGACCCTTTAAAGCCCTCGACCAGCTGCTGAAATTTTCTGCACGCAAGATGTTCCAAACCCTAGCACACCTAGCTCCCATATTCTCAACTGTAGACTTGCCTAGACCTTACCAGACCCAAAAAAGACCATCCTAGGACGTAAATAGACCCTAACGGAATGACCTAACCATAGACCACACCCCCATGCACGCAGACATGCATGGTTCACTCGAACAAGCGTATGCGAGCCCCGGTCAAGAAATGGCATCCCTGGACCATGAATTGGACCCAACAAGGTCTACACCATGGCCTGCATCGACCCTTACACTGCTGTGCCCCCTTACCTCACCCGATCGACCCCTAAGCCCCATGTTCCAATATGATCTCAACACTTAAATCTCCTATAAACCTACTGTAAATCGTCCCTTAGACATCAAATCCTAGCAGCCCCTTCGACCATGTCAAAAAACGTAGTTTATATGAAGAAAAATGAAGTGTTCCCTTGTAATTTCGATCCATATGCACATAAAATAGTATATATATTATGTTTTTCATACATAAACACACAAACTGAAACGTCTACCCTTTTTATTGCTTTAAAAGTACTAGAAATTTTAATTTTTTTTTCTAAAATTTTCGTCTTTCCTTAAAATATTTTTCCCCTTAAAATAAATCATCAACCAACTAGCATTTTAAAAATCAACTGAAATAGTCATAAAACTGAAATCGTCTTCTGTTTACCAAAACTAAAAAGCAATAAATTAAAAAGTAAAGCCCATACTTAACCTCTCAAAAATCTCTCAAAAGCATAAATAAAAAGTCTTAAAAATCTTTATCTTAAATCAGTAATCATAAAACATAATGCGGAAAATAGTAGCGTTGGTCCTCAGGTTGTGTGCACCGACAGTCCAGTAGGATCATCCGTCAAGGCCTCCCTCAACTTCACCTGCATCCATCACACCTACTGAGTCTAAAGACTCAACACATCATAATCTTGATAAAAAGTAATACGTAATACAGTCAACATATAACAGTGAAAAATACTTGTACTTAAAATACCGTTTTCATGAAGATGCATAAACTTAAGCATAAACATTTTCATGACATGCATAACATAAACCTTAACCTTTTTTTTCTTTATCATTACATAAAAACATTTTAACATGATAATAAACATTTTCCTTTTTCCTTTTCCTTTTCCTTTGTTGAATTCAGATCGTTAATTGTGACTTTCCTGATCATGATCATAAATCGATGGATCCATCTACATGTAACCACAGTACTGGGTGGCAAGGGACACCAGCAACACTCACCGGTCAACTGGGCCCTGGCCTATCATTTTTCGAATAGAAATACGATCGTCGGGGCTTCCTCTGGGGCCTTTTCCCCCCAGGATATTCTCATTCTTACCATTATCACAAAAGCGTTACCACATAATCGTAATGATGGAAACACATAATTGTAATGATGGAAACACGATCGTCGGGCTCCCACTGGGACCATCACTCTCACGACGTCGCCAACATTAACGAATTAGTCACAATTATTTCACTTCCTTCAACGTTTACATTCTCATTACTTTATAAAAATCATGCATAACATAACATTTTTCGTTTTTGAAACCAAACATGCAACACGTCTTTTAAATGTCTTCTTTAAATCATAAAATTTCCTTATACATTTAAAAATCATAATTTAATCATGAACATTTCATAAAAATTTAAAAATAATCATAATAACATAAAAATAGCATTTAGAGCACTGCCATGGCGTTTACTAATTTTTAGGTGTAAAAAGACCGTTTCACTCCTAGACGTAAAATTCCTCGAATTTGAAATTTTCTGGAATTCATTGACTCAAACATGACCCAAATAATTATTTAAGTCTAAATTATTTTTTTCATAATTTTTTTATCCTAAATATTAATCTTTTTTATTTATCTTTAATTAATTGTTTTGACGGTGTTTTAATCCCGAAAAATCCCAAAATTTATTATAAAATTCCTAAACTTTAAACTTAGACTTAAAATAATTATTTAAGCTTAAACCTAATTTTTCATAATTTTATAAAGCTTCAACTAGGCGTTTCAATTAATTCGTTAATTAGCGTTTCGCGCGGCGATTAAATCCCGAATAAATCCAAAACTCATTATTTTGATCTCAAATTTTAAACAAAACATTTTTAAAATTTATTCTACCCTTCAAAGTCATGAGCCACCCCCGTGGACCCATGGATTCGATTTTAGCTTTATTAATTTCGTTTTTGACACCTTATCAAACACACCGAGCCATCTCCTAATTTACCCGAGCCACCTTGAGCCAAAACCTAGCAAACCCACCTAGGGACCCTCTTGACCAAGCCCAGCCAGAAATACCATCCCTGAACTGCTCAAAATCCTCCTGAACAGAAGGCCCATTTTCATGTGTGTGTGGGTGTAGGGTGCTCTTTATGTATTGGGTTCCCTAGTTGCCTAGGACTCTACCAGCCATCTAACCACCGACCACCCATGACCCTGACCTTCCCTGGACCATGCCCAGACCAAGCCCAGACCAACCCAAGTCCCTAAACCCGAGCTGCGAACTCCTGAAGCTTTGACAACAACCTCCCGCTACACCTTGCTGCCATTGCACCTTCCTTATGTTTTCTGATGCTAGGCCTCTACCCATCGAGCCACCCCCTGAACCAGTCCTTCAAACACCCTCCTAGGACCCTAAGGACCTAACCTAACCCAGCCCAAACCCCCTGGCCGAAGCCCCTCTCTTCCCTGCACCACAGCAACAACCTGCGCTTTTCCTTGTTCTTCTCGGGTGGGAGTCCTAGCTTGCTAGGACTCCTCCCCAGCCATCCTGACTCGAATCCTAGCCTAGCTAGAACCCTCAACCTGACCCATGGAATCCCATGGCCGTGACCTGGTCCCAGCCAAGACCGTGCCCTCCTCTCCCTTAAGAAACGCGATCCCTCAAGCTTTTGACAAGAAGTTTACGGTTTCTGCTTCTTCTTGTTTCTTTCTTTATTTGTTTCATTCGAGTGTTGGGTGGTGTGTGAAACTCTGAAACCTGTAAAAACCTTACTTGAACTTCCCTAATCATGGCAGCCCCTTAACTAAACAATAAACATGTTATTGGATTAGAAAAATCGAGTTCATCATGTACACATGCAATACAGCGAAATTTTCTGAATATTTTTCTATGAACTTCATGCATAAAATCATTCAAACAATACTATGATATGATGGATGAGAAAAGGAGATGTATTGCGTGCCTTTGAGTTAAATACGCTCGAATATCCGTTGACGACGAAGAACGGGAGACGACTTTGGCTTGTTCTTGCTTTCCCTTCGAAAAATCTCTCCTAGGTTGCTTTGTATGTGTGCTGCCGTGTGTGGTGAGGTGAACGAAGGAGAGTTTTCAGAAAATAAAAATAGGTGGCCGATGGTTGTGTCTAGAGTGTAGGGTTTATTTACATATTTTATACACTAATTAACTACAAACTAGGCTTTGACCTATTAAGCCAATTAAATAAGCCCATTAGTCTAATTAGGTTTTAAATAAAATATTAACAATATTTTGTTTAATTAGTCATGTGAATTTATTAGCCGGGTTTCCCAAAATGCTCGCATTTTAGTTGAAAAACCAACACCGATAAAATTTACGTTCCGGCGTATAAAATCACCTCAAAACCCTTTATTTCAAAAATACTAAAAAGCTTCAACCATATTTTAAATAATTAAAATTAATCATTTAATAAAAACATTTTACACTTTACAGCCCCCGGTCCCCGTTCCTCGTTCGTCGCTTGAATATTCCTTAAAAATACAATTTTATGCATGATGACAATAAAAATCTCATTAGCATATAAACAAGTATGTCACATAATTAATTAGCGATTAAAATCAATTAATTACTCATTTTTCATATTTCTTAGATTTGCATGCAGTTGGATTACGTCGTCTTAATTTTGGACCTTACAATTCCTCCTCCCCTTAAATAAAATTTCGTCCTCGAAATTAGAATTTACCGAATAGTTCAGGATTGCGATTCTTCAAGTCCCTCTCGGTTTCCTAAGTAGCTTCCTCTTCCGGGTGATTCATCCAATTGACCTTGACCATTGGAATTACTTTGTTCCGCAATCGCTTTTCTTACCTTGCTAAGATTTGGACAGGTTTTTCCTCAGAAGTCATATTTGGCGCTAATTGAGGAGGCTCATAATTAAGCACATGTGACGGATTCGACATGTACTTCCGCAGCATTGAGATGTGGAACACATTGTGAACTCTTGCAAGCACTGGTGGCAATGCCACTCTATAAGCTAGTGTCCCAATCCTCTCCAAGATCTCGAACGGGCCTATAAATCTAGGACTAAGCTTGCCTTTCTTGCCAAAGCGCATAACACCCTTCATATGTGCTATTTTCACAAACACATGGTCGCCCACTGCAAACTCTAATTCCCTTCGTCTTTTGTCTGCATAACTCTTTTGTCGGCTTTGTGCAGTCTTCATTCTATCACGAATTTTGACTACAAGCGCAGCAGTCTCTTCAATCACATCTGGACCAATATCTCTTCTTTCCCCAACCTCGTCCCAATGAATAGGAGATCTACACTTCTTTCCATAGAGTGCCTCAAAAAGAGCCATCCCAATTGAAGATTGGAAACTATTATTAAAGGTGAACTCCACTAGAGGTAACATTGGTTCCCAACTGCCATGGAAATCAGTAATGCATGCTTGCAATAGATCTTCCAAAATCTGTATAACTCTTTCTGACTGACCATCGGTTTGAGGATGGAATGCTGTACTGAACAATAGTTTTGGTACCCATCGCTGCATGCAGACTTTTCCAAAAAGATGACGTAAATCGTGGATCTCTGTCAGAAATAGTAGACACTGGAATCCCATGCAGACGAAACTATCTCCCGAATATATAACTCTGCATACTGAATCATGGTGAATTTCGTCTTAATAGGTAGAAAATGCGCTGATTTCGTAAGACGATCCACAATCACCCAAATGGCATTCGATCCTTTGACGGTTTTTGTCAATCCCACTACGAAGTCCATAGTGATATTCCCCCATTTCCACTCGGGAATAGGGAAAGGCTTCAATTTTCCCGCTGATCTCAGATGCTCTGTTTTGACTTGCTGACAAGTCAAACACTCGGATGCATATCTCAGAATGTCCTTCTTCATGCCTGGCCACCAATATAACAACTGCAAATCTCTATACATCTTTGTACTGCCCGGATGAATGGAGTATGGTGAGTCATGGGCTTCCTTCATAATAAGATCTCTCAAAGAATCGTTACTAGGAATCCATAGACGGTCTCGATAACGGACTAAACCATCCACTACTGAATATAAACTCCGGCCCTTGGCCTCATCTCTTGCTCTCCAGTTTTGCAACTTCTCATCAGTAGACTATCCATCACGAATTCTGTCTCTCAAAGTCGACTGCATTGATAATGTGGCAAGATTAGGGGCCTCGCCCCTAGCATACACTGTAATCTCAAACCGCTGTCTCGAACTGCAACGGTCTTTGGAGTGATAAAT
The DNA here is from genome assembly GCF_022965805.1 of Primulina eburnea. Classification (NCBI taxonomy): domain Eukaryota; kingdom Viridiplantae; phylum Streptophyta; class Magnoliopsida; order Lamiales; family Gesneriaceae; genus Primulina; species Primulina eburnea. The sequence continues at coordinate 15,332,479 of NC_133111.1, forward strand.
GAGTGATAACTGCTGCTTTTGTACTCAACGCATCTGCCACTACATTAGCTTTCCCCGGATGGTAGCTAATGTCACAATAATAGTCCTTTACCAATTCAAGCCATCTGTGCTGTCTCATATTCAACTCTTTTTGGGTGAAAAGTATTTCAAACGTTTATGATCGGTGAATATTTTGCATTATTCCTCATAAAGGTAGTGTCTCAAAATTTTTAGTGCAAAGACTACTGCTGCAAGCTCAAGATCATGAGTAGGGTAGTTCTTTTCATGAATTTTCAACTGTCTTGACGAATAGGCGATAACTCGGTCGTTTTGCATCAGAACTGCGCCCAAACCAAGTTTAGAAGCGTCGGTAAAAAGAACATACTCCCCTTGCCCCGATGGCATAGATCACACTGGTGCGGATACCAAGGCTTGCGTCAACTTGTCAAAACTGTCTTGACACTCGGGTTCTCAAATAAACTTTGCATTTTTCTTTGTCAAGGCGGTCATAGGTACCGCTATAGATGAGAACCCCTGAATAAACTTGCAGTAATAGCCAGCTAGTCCAAAGAAACTCCGAATCTCGGTGACACTTTTCGGTACTAGCCACTCTTTCACTGCTTCCACTTTGCTTGGATCGACTTCCACTCCACTACTGGAAATGATGTGGCGTAAGAATGCCACTCTATCAAGCCAAAACTCGCACTTACTGAACTTTGCATAGAGTTTTCTATCTTGCAGTACTTGTAGTGTTGTCCTCAGATGGCGACTATGCTCCTCTATGCTCTTGGAATAGATCAATATGTCATTAATGAAGACAATAATAAACTGATCCAGATACGGCTGAAATACGCGATTCATGAGATCCATGAAGATCGCTGGCGCATTGGTCAACCCGAATGGCATGACCATAAACTCATAGTGCCCATATCTTTTGCGAAACGCTGTCATGTGAACATCAGACTCTTTGACTTTCAATTGATGGTATCCAGATTGCAGATAAATCTTAGAAAATATCAATGCTCCTTGTAACTGATCAAATAAATCTTCGATTCTAGGTAGTGGATACTTATTTTTGATGGTAACAATACCGGAGCGCCCCATGGAGAGTTACTATGACGAATGAAACCCTTTTCTAGAAATTCTTGAATTTGATCTTTCAATTATTTCATTTCGGCAGGTGCTAGACGATATGGTGCTTTGTTATAGGAACAGTGCCCAGCATAAGATCAATAGAGAATTCCACTTCACGATCGGGGGGAATGCCAGAAACGTCCTCGGGAAAGACGCTAGGAAAATCTCTCACAACATCAACATCTTCTAACTTCTGACTGGTAGATGCATGTGTAGTAGTGACACATGCTAGATAAGCTTGACATCCACGCATAATAAGCTTCCTCGCACATAGACAAGAGATGTTGGGCGGAATTTGCTTGTTTCTCACCGCCTCAAAGACAAAAGATTTTCCACTAGGTGGCCTAATAGTTACTGATCGCTGAGGAAAATCAATTGAAGCTCCATTCACTGATAACCAATCCATCCCAAGTATACTATCGAATTCGGGCATAGGAAGGACAATAAGATCTGCCCGGACAACATCTTTGAGTAAACGAAGTTCCAGATTCTTAACAATCTTAGTCGTGAGCATCTGGTCACCAGAAGGGATAGTAACTTTGAAACCCAAACCCATATCTTGAGGAGTAATTTTCAGTCTTTTGATGAAGGTTTCAGATATGAATGAATGTGTAGCTCCTGAATCTAGCAAGGAATAGGTAGCTACACCTAGAATGATGATCCTCCCTGCGGCGAAGATGTCATTTAAATCTTTTTGCGTTGAATCTCAAGGATTTACTATCATTAATTCCCAAGGTTATATGAAAATTTCGTGTTGAACTTAAACATTCCTTGAAACAAATTGCACTTTAGTCCCTCAATTTTTGAAGTTTGCATTATTGACCCCAAATTTCGAATAATTGCAATTAAGTCATTATACTATTTCGTAATTATGTTTTAGTCATTTATGTTTCGAGAATTGTACTTTTGATCATTAAGAATTCAGAAATTGCACTTAGGTCCCTTATATTTCGAAATATTGGAATTTGGTCCCTTAAATTATCAAATTTGGATGTTAACCTCTCCAACAATTCGAAATCCATCCTAAACCCATTAATTCTGATTTCCTTTAATTTTGGCCCTAAAAATTTTTGTTTGGAATCATTTCATCGTTCACATAAAACAAGGCGCAAGATTCAAATCATTTTCCATGGTTTCTAACATCATAAATTAAGTCCAACTAAGTAGAACATGCAACCTAATTTTTCACTAGGTTGAATCTTGATTCCCAATCAATTCTAATAACCAATTTAACACTTCATGCAATAATAAGCAATATAAAAATGTTAATGACTAGGTTACCCGTGATTAGTGTAGTGTCTGCCTCTTCCTCAGCTTCCTCGGCATTCATAACATAAGCTCGTGCCGTAGTAGCTTCTTTCCTCTTTCGGCAATCAATAGCTTTGTGACCAGCCTCCTTGCAGTAGAACAATTAAATGATCCCAACTCGCATTTGCCAAGATGTATACGGTTGCACTCTTTGCATGGTTGCCTTTCAGCAGGCTTTGGTGCTCCAGGATTTTGTG